>NW_026525952.1:52500-61988 GCF_943734725.1 Anopheles marshallii
TAATAAGTGCACCGGTTCTACCACCTTCAGAAGCAGCATTCCCGGCCTGTTGCATGTATTAGCTCTGGTTTTCATCAATCTTCCCCTGCTGTGTTATACTGAGCTTATGCGGTTTCTCGATTGTCGTGCAAAGTGTGTTATCACACATACCCAATATGCTCAACTCTCATGTTCGTTTGACGCACCAAACTTTATTAGTGATGCACCACACAACAGGTTTTAATATACGCGATCGTGTGTGATTCAGTGTGAACTTGGTGCGCCAAGTCCATTTGTGATGCATCACTTAGCTAACCATCTTTCGGGACTGTTTAGGGTATGTGCTCCTCCACATCTATGCTTACTCGTACACATTCTCTGTCAATAGGTTTAAGATCGGGCATTCTACCATATCATTGCCTTAATGCTTTCAAATCAAGGCTACCAGGGTAGCCTAATTGCGTTCGAAACTCAACTTGTGAGCTGTCGGCCCTAGAAGTTTTTTAGGCTGCTAGGACCTCTCTCTATATTTTGCCTTTGGACTTCTCGAAGCTCAACTTGTGAGCAGTTCCATGCACCACTACCCGTATCTCTTAGCTTAGTTCTAGCCATGTGCGTTCAAAGCTCAACGTTAAGCTGTGTCCTGCACCACAATCGTTATATAATAAGCTTATCTCTAAGCTTTTTTGCGTTCAATGCTCAACGTTAAGCTATCCCTTCGCTTAGAACCTCGCTCTACATTTTGCCTTTGGACTTCTCGAAGCTCAACTTGTGAGCAGTTCCATGCACCACTATAGGTATCTCTTAGCTTAGTTCTAGCCATGTGCGTTCAAAGCTCAACGTTAAGCGGCCTCATGCACCACAACCCTTGTATCTTAAGCTTATCTCTAAGCTTTTTTGCGTTCAATGCTCAACGTTAAGCTATCCCTTCGCTTAGAACCTCGCTCTATATTCAACTTTCAGATACCTCAAAGCTCAACTTATGTGGTCTGCTATTGCTCTTGAACGGGTACAATATCTGACAGAGGGGGGTTTTTGGCCCAAATTATGCATTATTAGTTTAACCTCCGTCGCAGAACCACATTTGACCAGGTCGAGAAAAAAATTTTTTCGTGACGACCTGGTCCCCCATAGTAGGGAATGAACATGACATCTTAACCATATTTGACCATTTTCAAATTTCTCGTCGCGGAATCATGACTTTACTAGTAAAATTTGTTCCGGGTAGGGACCTCCCATACAAAATTTTCATCGCTCCAAAAGTGATTTCGTTTCACTTTTCAACATTTACAAGGTCCATAAATCATGTTTTGAGACGATATGGAAAAAAAAATTTTTTGCCCGTCTCGACCAACTCGACCGATGGTGACCACAGCAGGGTGCTCCATACAAATTTTCCTTATGTGGAATTTTCAGTGTAAAATAAGGTTTCTCCAATCGATCGCGGGTTTCACTTTTCATCATTTGCTAGGTCTAACTATGATGTTTTGAGTGGTCCCGCAAAAATTTTTTCTCTTGGCCAGTCGACCCTTTCGTCCATGTCGGTGTGTTCTGCAGTAGGGTGCTCCATACAAATTTTCCTTATGTGGAATTTTTCAGTGTAAAATAAGGTTTCTCCAATCGATCGCGGGTTTCACTTTTCATCATTTGCTAGGTCTAACTATGATGTTTTGAGTGGTCCCGCAAAAATTTTTTCTTGGACCGGGCCTTCCTTCCCGGCCCTGTCGGTGTGCTCTGCAGTAGGGTGCTCCATACAAATTTTCCTTATGTGGAATTTTTCAGTGTAAAATAAGGTTTCTCCAATCGATCGCGGGTTTCACTTTTCATCATTTGCTAGGTCTAACTATGATGTTTTGAGTGGTCCCGCAAAAATTTTTTCTTGGACCGGGCCTTCCTTCCCGGCCCTGTCGGTGTGCTCTGCAGTAGGGTGCTCCATACAAATTTTCCTTATGTGGAATTTTTCAGTGTAAAATAAGGTTTCTCCAATCGATCGCGGGTTTCACTTTTCATCATTTGCTAGGTCTAACTATGATGTTTTGAGTGGTCCCGCAAAAATTTTTTCTTGGACCGGGCCTTCCTTCCCGGCCCTGTCGGTGTGCTCTGCAGTAGGGTGCTCCATACAAATTTTCCTTATGTGGAATTTTTCAGTGTAAAATAAGGTTTCTCCAATCGATCGCGGGTTTCACTTTTCATCATTTGCTAGGTCTAACTATGATGTTTTGAGTGGTCCCGCAAAAATTTTTTCTTGGACCGGGCCTTCCTTCCCGGCCCTGTCGGTGTGCTCTGCAGTAGGGTGCTCCATACAAATTTTCCTTATGTGGAATTTTTCAGTGTAAAATAAGGTTTCTCCAATCGATCGCGGGTTTCACTTTTCATCATTTGCTAGGTCTAACTATGATGTTTTGAGTGGTCCCGCAAAAATTTTTTCTTGGACCGGGCCTTCCTTCCCGGCCCTGTCGGTGTGCTCTGCAGTAGGGTGCTCCATACAAATTTTCCTTATGTGGAATTTTTCAGTGTAAAATAAGGTTTCTCCAATCGATCGCGGGTTTCACTTTTCATCATTTGCTAGGTCTAACTATGATGTTTTGAGTGGTCCCGCAAAAATTTTTTCTTGGACCGGGCCTTCCTTCCCGGCCCTGTCGGTGTGCTCTGCAGTAGGGTGCTCCATACAAATTTTCCTTATGTGGAATTTTTCAGTGTAAAATAAGGTTTCTCCAATCGATCGCGGGTTTCACTTTTCATCATTTGCTAGGTCTAACTATGATGTTTTGAGTGGTCCCGCAAAAATTTTTTCTTGGACCGGGCCTTCCTTCCCGGCCCTGTCGGTGTGCTCTGCAGTAGGGTGCTCCATACAAATTTTCCTTATGTGGAATTTTTCAGTGTAAAATAAGGTTTCTCCAATCGATCGCGGGTTTCACTTTTCATCATTTGCTAGGTCTAACTATGATGTTTTGAGTGGTCCCGCAAAAATTTTTTCTTGGACCGGGCCTTCCTTCCCGGCCCTGTCGGTGTGCTCTGCAGTAGGGTGCTCCATACAAATTTTCCTTATGTGGAATTTTTCAGTGTAAAATAAGGTTTCTCCAATCGATCGCGGGTTTCACTTTTCATCATTTGCTAGGTCTAACTATGATGTTTTGAGTGGTCCCGCAAAAATTTTTTCTTGGACCGGGCCTTCCTTCCCGGCCCTGTCGGTGTGCTCTGCAGTAGGGTGCTCCATACAAATTTTCCTTATGTGGAATTTTTCAGTGTAAAATAAGGTTTCTCCAATCGATCGCGGGTTTCACTTTTCATCATTTGCTAGGTCTAACTATGATGTTTTGAGTGGTCCCGCAAAAATTTTTTCTTGGACCGGGCCTTCCTTCCCGGCCCTGTCGGTGTGCTCTGCAGTAGGGTGCTCCATACAAATTTTCCTTATGTGGAATTTTTCAGTGTAAAATAAGGTTTCTCCAATCGATCGCGGGTTTCACTTTTCATCATTTGCTAGGTCTAACTATGATGTTTTGAGTGGTCCCGCAAAAATTTTTTCTCTTGGCCAGTCGACCCTGTCGTCCATGTCGGTGTGTTCTGCAGTAGGGTGCTCCATACAAATTTTCCTTATGTGGAATTTTTCAGTGTAAAATAAGGTTTCTCCAATCGATCGCGGGTTTCACTTTTCATCATTTGCTAGGTCTAACTATGATGTTTTGAGTGGTCCCGCAAAAATTTTTTCTTGGACCGGGCCTTCCTTCCCGGCCCTGTCGGTGTGCTCTGCAGTAGGGTGCTCCATACAAATTTTCCTTATGTGGAATTTTTCAGTGTAAAATAAGGTTTCTCCAATCGATCGCGGGTTTCACTTTTCATCATTTGCTAGGTCTAACTATGATGTTTTGAGTGGTCCCGCAAAAATTTTTTCTTGGACCGGGCCTTCCTTCCCGGCCCTGTCGGTGTGCTCTGCAGTAGGGTGCTCCATACAAATTTTCCTTATGTGGAATTTTTCAGTGTAAAATAAGGTTTCTCCAATCGATCGCGGGTTTCACTTTTCATCATTTGCTAGGTCTAACTATGATGTTTTGAGTGGTCCCGCAAAAATTTTTTCTTGGACCGGGCCTTCCTTCCCGGCCCTGTCGGTGTGCTCTGCAGTAGGGTGCTCCATACAAATTTTCCTTATGTGGAATTTTTCAGTGTAAAATAAGGTTTCTCCAATCGATCGCGGGTTTCACTTTTCATCATTTGCTAGGTCTAACTATGATGTTTTGAGTGGTCCCGCAAAAATTTTTTCTTGGACCGGGCCTTCCTTCCCGGCCCTGTCGGTGTGCTCTGCAGTAGGGTGCTCCATACAAATTTTCCTTATGTGGAATTTTTCAGTGTAAAATAAGGTTTCTCCAATCGATCGCGGGTTTCACTTTTCATCATTTGCTAGGTCTAACTATGATGTTTTGAGTGGTCCCGCAAAAATTTTTTCTTGGACCGGGCCTTCCTTCCCGGCCCTGTCGGTGTGCTCTGCAGTAGGGTGCTCCATACAAATTTTCCTTATGTGGAATTTTTCAGTGTAAAATAAGGTTTCTCCAATCGATCGCGGGTTTCACTTTTCATCATTTGCTAGGTCTAACTATGATGTTTTGAGTGGTCCCGCAAAAATTTTTTCTTGGACCGGGCCTTCCTTCCCGGTCCTGTCGGTGTGCTCTGCAGTAGGGTGCTCCATACAAATTTTCCTTATGTGGAATTTTTCAGTGTAAAATAAGGTTTCTCCAATCGATCGCGGGTTTCACTTTTCATCATTTGCTAGGTCTAACTATGATGTTTTGAGTGGTCCCGCAAAAATTTTTTCTCTTAGCCAGTCAACCCTTTCGTCCATGTCGGTGTGTTCTGCAGTAGGGTGCTCCAACCAAGTTTTCCTAATGAAAGTTTTTCGTGGTTTCGTGTGAGTTAAAAACTCCGGAACTTGGCTTATTTTCACCATAATTTCCACATATGGTGACCAACTCAATAAACGTTTTGTGCGTATCCTATGGACAGTTTTTCGCGTTCAACTTGGTGAACTAGGGTTGTTTTCCCGAAGGGTAAAAAAATCTGGACTTAGCCAAATTTTGAAATCTCCAACCAATCTTGGCCTGTTAGATTATCTTGGTTGGGTTGCTATGGGCTGCTACGGCCTACTTGATAGGCAATGTTTCAACTCTTGGAAGCTTTCGTGGTTGTTTAGAACTGTCCATGGCCTTCTTGATAGAAATGGCTTATCGTGGCCATGGACTTAGCAACATTTTGAGATCCAATCTTGGCCTGTTAGAGTATCTTGGTTGGGTTGCTATGGGCTGGTACGGCCTACTTGATAGGCAATGTTTCAACTCTTGGAAGCTTTCGTGGTTGCTAAGCACTGTTCGTGGCCTTCTTGATAGAAATGGCTTATGGTGGCCATGGACTTAGCAAAATTTTGAATTCTCCAACCAATCTTGGCCTGTTAGATTATCTTGGTTGGGTTGCTATGGGCTGCTACGGCCTACTTGATAGGCAATGTTTCAACTCTTGGAAGCTTTCGTGGTTGTTTAGAACTGTCCATGGCCTTCTTGATAGAAATGGCTTATCGTGGCCATGGACTTAGCAACATTTTGAGATCCAATCTTGGCCTGTTAGAGTATCTTGGTTGGGTTGCTATGGGCTGCTACGGCCTACTTGATAGGCAATGTTTCAACTCTTGGAAGCTTTCGTGGTTGCTAAGCACTGTTCATGGCCTTCTTGATAGAAATGGCTTATGGTGGCCATGGACTTAGCAAAATTTTGAAGTCTCCAACCAATCTTGGCCTGTTAGAGTATCTTGGTTGGGTTGCTATGGGCTGCTACGGCCTACTTGATAGGCAATGTTTCAACTCTTGGAAGCTTTCGTGGTTGTTTAGAACTGTCCATGGCCTTCTTGATAGAAATGGCTTATCGTGGCCATGGACTTAGCAACATTTTGAGATCCAATCTTGGCCTGTTAGAGTATCTTGGTTGGGTTGCTATGGGCTGGTACGGCCTACTTGATAGGCAATGTTTCAACTCTTGGAAGCTTTCGTGGTTGCTAAGCACTGTTCATGGCCTTCTTGATAGAAATGGCTTATGGTGGCCATGGACTTAGCAAAATTTTGAATTCTCCAACCAATCTTGGCCTGTTAGAGTATCTTGGTTGGGTTGCTATGGGCTGCTACGGCCTACTTGATAGGCAATGTTTCAACTCTTGGAAGCTTTCGTGGTTGTTTAGAACTGTCCATGGCCTTCTTGATAGAAATGGCTTATCGTGGCCATGGACTTAGCAACATTTTGAGATCCAATCTTGGCCTGTTAGAGTATCTTGGTTGGGTTGCTATGGGCTGGTACGGCCTACTTGATAGGCAATGTTTCAACTCTTGGAAGCTTTCGTGGTTGCTAAGCACTGTTCATGGCCTTCTTGATAGAAATGGCTTATGGTGGCCATGGACTTAGCAAAATTTTGAAGTCTCCAACCAATCTTGGCCTGTTAGAGTATCTTGGTTGGGTTGCTATGGGCTGCTACGGCCTACTTGATAGGCAATGTTTCAACTCTTGGAAGCTTTCGTGGTTGTTTAGAACTGTCCATGGCCTTCTTGATAGAAATGGCTTATCGTGGCCATGGACTTAGCAACATTTTGAGATCCAATCTTGGCCTGTTAGAGTATCTTGGTTGGGTTGCTATGGGCTGGTACGGCCTACTTGATAGGCAATGTTTCAACTCTTGGAAGCTTTCGTGGTTGCTTAGGATAAGAATCCCGACGAGAAAGGTTTCCCGGACTTATAAAAATAACCGATTAGCCCCAAGGACACATCTTCCTTGAAAGGCTAATCATGCACCACACACCACACCACC
Source organism: Anopheles marshallii (assembly GCF_943734725.1). Classification (NCBI taxonomy): domain Eukaryota; kingdom Metazoa; phylum Arthropoda; class Insecta; order Diptera; family Culicidae; genus Anopheles; species Anopheles marshallii. The sequence goes on from NW_026525952.1 coordinate 59,315, forward strand.
CATAGGCTTGCAAGCAGCACTCTTGTCGAGTGCAGCAAGCCTATGCTCACATCAACTACCGTACACGTACCACCATAGGCTTGCAAGCAGCACTCTTGTCGAGTGCAGCAAGCCTATGCTCATCAACTACCATACGTACCACCACAGCCTTGCAAGCAGCACTCTTGTCGAGTGCAGCAAGCCTATACTCCACGAACTAACCACTTCACCACCAAGCATGGGTCGCCTGAGAGGATCGATGCGAACGCATCTCTACAACTCGCAGCTCCCAGCCTGTAGTCCCGTCGTTTGCGGGCGGTCGAAGGTGTCGAAACTAGTTGTATCCACGGTCGACGGGAGCACAGCCACCAGGGTTCCCTGTGATAAGGTACTTCCACGTGCAGCGTGCACCCGCCCGTTGCGGCTCAGTCTAGTGCTATAGCGGGGATGAGACGGCAGTGTGCACGGGGCAGCACCGACGGATCTCAGAGGGTTGTTAAGCCCGCTAGCTTCCGATCACCTAATGGGTTTATGATGCGCTATCAGCTCGGATTGGATACGACCTTAGAGGCGTTCAGGCATAATCCAGCGGACGTAGCGTCATACCAAAGTCCGGTCGAACTAGTATTGAGCCAGTGGTCCGTACCTGTGGTTCCTCTCGTACTGCACAGGAATTCCGTTAAGATAGCAGCATACAGCACACACCAGTAGGGTAAAACTAACCTGTCTCACGACGGTCTAAACCCAGCTCACGTTCCCTTGAAAGGGTGAACAATCCTACGCTTGGTGAATTTTGCTTCACAATGATAGGAAGAGCCGACATCGAAGGATCAATAAGCCACGTCGCTATGAACGCTTGGCGGCCACAAGCCAGTTATCCCTGTGTGACATTCGAGCAGTCGAGCTGTTTGGACATGGCGTGTTTTGCTCCGCAGTGAGAAGGAAAATATTGGTGCAAAAATCGTTTGGAGAGACTGGATTTTAGTTATAATCCGTTGTTAAGTGTACGTTTTAAGGGAATCGAGTGAAAATCGCGTGAAAATCGGTGCGATAATACGGAAAATAAGTAAAAAACATTCCCCATACATTTTGTATGGGGAACTATTTCCGCTATAAAAACGGGCAAACTAGACCTTTTTCGGTGCGGTTTTCAGTGAAAAAGCGAGATTGGACGCCATTTAAGCGATTAAAAGTGATAGACAGTGTTTGCCGGTGAAATTCGGCCCGAAATACGGAGTGGCAAATTCGCGCAAAGAATTACAACAACAACAACAACAACAGTGTGTGTGTATCGTGAGTTTGCGTAAAAATCCGGTCCAATCGGGCCGGAAGTGGACGGAAACGGTAGTTTTTGTGCCCGTGATCGTGTTAATGCAAAAAACCGGACGGAAATCGGACGAAAATCGCCGAAAAACAACGTGGCAAAAAAGTGCAAGGGGTGCTACCGCCGGAGCACGTGGTTTCGAGCAACGGTGTTTATTAGAAAATCGTTAATAACTTTGCGAGTTTTTATCGGATTCGTGTGCGGTTTTCACCGTTGTGATTGTTTTAACTCGTTTAATAAGATCCAAGCGAAAAAACAGTGAAAAACGCGAAAAAATTTTTTGACATTTTTTGGTGACATCCGAGTGACACATATGACCCCGCTGACGAATTTTCGAAGGTGAGCAGTCCCCCGCTGACAAATTTTCAAATTGACGGTTTTTGCTCGAAAAACTGCTCGAAACTCAAAAACACGTAGAAAAATTCTGGGAAGCTGGGGGGGGTCATCGGCAGCTCGAATCTGCTCGATTTGGACAGTTTTCATCGAGCTCGAAACTGCTCGAAACTGCTCGAATTTCCGAATTTAACTGAAAATCGCGGGGAAAAATCGGGAACGACTGGGGAAAATACGGGAAGGCGTCTGCAAGTAGGGAAACACCTCCCCCTGACCACGGAGGCCTGCTTGGGTCTCTAAAATGGCGACAACCCGAGCATCGCGTCCTCGGTCGGAGTCTACCGAGGAAAGGCCGGGGCGGTCTCTTTTGGCTGTAGAGCCGAAGGTAATGTTGACAAGAGCTTCGGTGATGGCATCGAAGTCGACGAACAACGACATGGTGGAACTGCGGAAGGTGATCGGGGAAATGTCCCTCGCAAACGAGCAGCTTCGAACCATGTGTAAAGAGCTGCAGCAAGAGCTTGTGATGCTGCGACAGCGGATTGAGGCCAATGACAACATGGCCCGCGAGGAACGAAAGTTGGCCCGGGAGGAACTGAAGCTGGCCCAGCAGCAGTTCAAAGAAGAGCTGCAATGGAACAAGCAACAGGCTCGTCAGTGGCACGAGGAGACTCAACGTCTCCGCAAGGAGCTAGAAAAGGAGACGGCAAGCCACCAGGAGCTGTTGGCGCAGATGCTTGGTTGTGGCGGCAATCAGGCACAGCAATCGCAGCTGCAGGAGCAGTCGTCTTCTTTGACGAAGCAGCAGCCCCAACGGTTGCAGAAACAACAGCAACGGCCACAACAGACGCAGGGGCCAACGCGTGGCCCTGCTCAGCAGCAACCGCTGCAGCAGCAACAACAACAGCAGCAGCAGCGGCCGTCCTATGCCAATGTGGCTGCCGAGGCATCTGGTACACAGGCGACGCAGAGTGGCGCATGGACGGTGGTGGGACCCCGCAAGGCACCACCGAAGCCGCAGCAGCAACAACAGCAGCA